>NC_047503.1:37957506-37959095 GCF_902827115.2 Pseudochaenichthys georgianus
TCACAGCTAGTAAACGTGGAGCTTATTTTAATTACTGTATATACTACTACTGAATATCTTAACCTTAAGATAATATATAATATCTATATAATTATATATTTTACTTTATTTATATTTCTTATTGGCGAATAATCAGAATCTGTAAAGTAACTAGTAATATATTTTGTTAGATAAATGCAGCAGAATAAAAGTACAATATTGGCTTATAAAATAAGAATAATCAAGTAAAGTACAAATACTCCAAAATCAAGTACATACTTGAGTAAATGTACTTCAACACATTATACCACTGGTTTTCTTGAAATGTTTATGCATGTTTTGTTTTGTTGACCGAGCAAATTTGTCCTGACCGCTTTTAAACAGTCAATGGTCAGTTAAGATATTACATTACATTACATTGCATTTAGCTGACGCTTTTATCCAAAGCGACTTACAATAAGTGCATTCGACCAGGAAGACACAACCTTAAAGAAAACAGAATCATATAAGTACATCAGGTTTCATAGAGCCAAGTATTTCAAGTGCTACTCAACTGGCTATAGATAAGCCAGTCCTTTATTAGTATATAAGTGCTCTGTTAGCAGATATGTTATGTATCTCTTTTATGCTTTATGCGGAATGGTTCGCTAACCAGCTAACATTCTTTTGTCCTTTTGGTCGGCCAGCTGAAGTGCAAATGGATCAAAGAAACAAAAATAAATCAGAACATCTGCTCAACTTTCATGGTCTGTTGGTGTCTTTCAGAGACCGCTGCAACAGTGTTGTCAACGTCTTGGGAAACTGTATTGGCGTGGCAATCGTTCACGAGGTGTCAAAAGGACAACTGGGAGAAATGGACCAAGGACCGTCAACGCCAAGGTACAAATCTATCTCGTCTTATTTGTTGGGTTTTGCCTTTACATTTGCAGAAAAGGTGAAGTAAAGACTTCCTTTAGTCTCGTGGCAGAGAGGAGCAGCAGGTTAAAAACCAAAGTATATCTTTTATTCTGCTGACCTCTTTGTGCTTTGCATGGCTAGGGTGCAGATCGTCGATGATGAGGAACTCAGCCTGGATCAGTTCCTGGCTGAGATCAGCCTAGAGGAGCACTGCCAGGACGAGGAAGACATGTTCAGCGCTCTGGAATATCAGGAGGGCTAAGATGACAACTACACTTGAGAAAGTTCACAAAAATCCCATTAAGTTGTTGTCATGATTATTTAGTACACATTTATTTTATTTTGTCTTAGTGTAGTAGTTATGTATATGGCACAGTTGTTAGTTTATTGAGTAGAAGGTTTTTAATACTGTATCAAGCAAGAGGTTTACTGTAGTTATTGCACTAAATATATTGAATGTAATTAATGTAACAGATTAATGTATTGAATTGTATCGATGTATTTGAATTGAACTGGATCTATTTCAGTATTTATTGGTGAATAAAAACTAAAGAAGCTGCAGTCATGTATTTTAATACCTAAAAAACATAATCACCATATTCATTGATATTAACAAATTATATTTAGATAGCATTCACAAACATAAATACTGTCTTTATATATAATTTAAGTAAAATCTTATGTGGCTTATTCATGAGTCATATCGAATATTG